>NW_025946668.1:0-1303 GCF_000764305.2 Hyalella azteca | reverse complement strand
GCCTCTCAAAGACAACCGGTTTGTCGTCCGCTTTCGCTGCTGCTTCTTTGGTACTGCCTTGCGTCAGGTCGAACCAATTTCATTTTCATTCAACAGAGCAAAACCTGTCAGCTGGTGGTTCCAATTTTGATTAGGTAAAAGCAAGCTAACTATTCCTTATTTGCGTGGACTTGTACATTTTAAAATGTGGACAATTATTTTGCTGAATTTGGCATGGGAAAGAAGTCCCTGTATTACTTTTATTTCATTATACAGGGTGAACCAGAATTAAGTAACCCTTTTAATTTGTTAATAAATAAAAAACTAAGAACGTTATGAAGTTGAAACTTGTTTTATTTAAAAGAAGAACATTTTTATGGTAATATTGTATCATAGTTACGTCATTATCCTGTATAGCTTGCTAAATTTGTGTTTAATTATCAAGCCTTAAATTTTCATCATGATTCGCTACAGCAAAGAAGAAAGAACGAAAATTCTGCAAACCTACATCAGGACGATGTCAATAACAGAAGTTCAACGTGATTACAGGATCCATTTCAAAACAAGAATCAGTCCTTCGAAAAAGATAATTAAATCTCTTTATCGAAAATTTGCGGATACCGGGAATGTTAATGACAAACCACGATCTGGAAGAAAAAAGTCAATTCGAACTGCAGACGCAATTCAAAGAGTTGCTGTAAGCATTACAATTAATCCCAAAACCTCCACCAGAAAACGTGCTTCTCAATTAACCATTTCTCAATCGACATGCCGCATTCTAAAAAAAGACTCAAAGTTGAAGTCCTTCAAAATTCAATTGACTCAACAGTTATTGCCAAATGATCATTTTAAAAGATATTATATTTAAAAACTAGGATACAATATTACCATAAAAATGTTCTTCTTTTAAATAATACAAGTTTCAACTTCATAACGTTCTTAGTTTTTCATTTATTAACAAATTAAAAGGGTTACTTAATTCTGGTTCACCCTGTATATGTGTGAAAACTTCATCTTATTTTTGGAAGTTCATGCTGCAAATTGTTTCGCAAATGTATTATTTTTTTTATTCCGGAAAATGTTGATTGCGTGTTGGTTGCGCTCATTTTTCTTCATTCAAAACACTCGCATAGACTAGCTGATTGCAAATTTTCTCCGTCAACATTTTCTTTTTTAAACGAACTTTTAACTTCGATTACCACTTCATAGCATTAGCGTAAAAATTTTTTCATTGAAGATTTTGATGTTCCTTTTTGCAATTAATTTAAGTTTTCATATTGTGCAACATTTTCTACGTCCCAACCCCGCTCCGAAGATTAAATAG
>NW_025946667.1:0-440 GCF_000764305.2 Hyalella azteca | reverse complement strand
GAACTCTTCCACCCGCTTCCCTTTAAAGAGACGTCATGAACGTAAATATTGGCGTACAGCGATGGCAGTGGTACCATTGGAAAGAGCAGAATTCCTGCTTTAAGATGAGCTCAAAAACCGGAAAACGCCACAATTGAAAATTTTAGGGTAGTCGGTCCCCTTAAGTAACTAGCAAAAGTTCTCACTGTTGATTATAGACTAACGCCAGTCAAGCGGCCTTGACTAACGTTGGTCAAGGCCAGTCGTATGTCATCAATCCCAGCCAAATAATTGTCACTAGCTTGGCTGTTGATAACAACAACAACAGCAACAGCAACAGTAGTAACATAGCAACTGTTACAACATCAAATGTAGCATCAGTAGCTAGAACATTAGTAGCAAGCTTCAATAATTATTTAATTATGACTTGAATTAGAAATTAATGTTCAGTTCCAACAATG
>NW_025946666.1:0-1558 GCF_000764305.2 Hyalella azteca | reverse complement strand
CATGAAGGGTATGTGTCGTGCAGTTCGATCTTAATATCTCCATGAGTTACATTATAACCATACCGCTGGCAATGGATAATGTCATTATTATTTTTTTCTCGCAATTCGAAACCAAACAAAATTGAACCGGAATCTTGAATGTTACTGATTGTCAACCGTATTCTGCAGCGAGACAGTGTCGAACACCAAAAAATGCAAGCAAACTAAAATGTGTTGTGATACTTTGTTATTGTAATGCCTATACTAACTTGCGCTGAAATACACGTATCGATGCTCCTAAGATGCTCTGAAGTACAGGACTCAATGCAAAATTGATTTTATCAAGACTCGATAGAATTGAATGCATAAAAACTCGGTATAAAGTTCAATTCGCCTGATGCAGAGCTGCCCGTATCACCCAGCGTATATAGAATGCTTGCTCGTATTTGACAGTCCCTTTAATTACGACGTTATCGGACGAAGCTGCAGGAGGGAAAATTCAGCGAATACTCATGATGGGAAGAACATTTTCGTCACATACCAACCGCATTTTTTTGTATCCTTGAAATATGATGTTCACCCTCTGACGTTTACGAACCTAAGCTTAAGTAAGTATATGATTCATATTAACCGGTTACTTTTTATTTACGTTGCATCGAAATAGCACTAGTCACAAGCTGACAAAACATGTAAATATGTTACCATTTCAAATCTTTCTTTGCCGCCTTGATCTAATATGTAAAGTAGGCGACTGGTTCATTTTATCCAATATTATTTAAACTCCATTTTTGACGATTCATTCGTGCATAATATTGTGCAAAACAAAATTACGAATGAGGTTTCCTTGCAATTCGAAATAAATATCGTTCTGTTATTTATTATGTACCATTTCAGTGTGGAGCTTGTCCTGCCAAGGGATCATCTCACTGCCGTAGGCGCTCGTCAGATGTTTCAGAAGATACCAAATATTCGGGTGTTGTACCACGAGCCTAACGCCCCGCACCTCACGGCAGCTTGTACACTGAGAGAAAATTGACCGCTGTTTTGAGACACTTGGGTGTCTCAAGTCCCCTCCGAACGATCGTGCCGAAAGCGAGACGCCTACGGTCGCCTACGTGTCTCAAGGACGTCCATGTGTCTCAAAATTTGGGATTTTGAGACACCTGGGTGTAAAAAATATTAAAACACGAATAAATCTACGGAGAACGCAACCAATTTTTTAGAATTTCTACAATATCCTTGCCCAGTTTCCAGCGCCTGATGAAAACATTCCAATATATGCTATCCCTCTATAGTCGATCCCAGTCAAATCCATGGCCGCCTCCCAATCAAAATTAGAAAAACTATAATTCTCCATCTCTATCTGATTACAGTGCTTCTTTCTTTCACAGCGGATCACATTATTTATTCATATTCATTTACATTATTAGTCACATTTTTTTCTTTTTACATACATTTTTAATATTTATTACACAATTAGTATCGGTATCATGAAACATATACACTCTTTGCTCTCACCTCTGTCGAACTCTGGCTGAAGAAACTACGAGTCGCCCGCCGGGATTCGAACCTCTGCCAT
>NW_025946665.1:0-790 GCF_000764305.2 Hyalella azteca | reverse complement strand
AAACATTCAATTTATTGGAACCTAATACACACTAAAGGCAACAAGTTTATATACCAATTTGTCATTCATAGTGCATTTATACTAAACCATGAATATTTACCTCAATATAAATTAAATACTGCCACTCGATATATTTAAATATATGAAAAAATAAAAAAAAATTGAAAAAAATAAAAAAATCAAGTGATTTAATCACATGATTTAATCATTTTGATTTAATCATTGCCAACCCTAGCTAAAAATCACAATCTTATCAATCAATCACAGCTGGAATTCTGGAATGGGATAGGATATGTACATAATTGACTGAAAATGTAAAGTTCCTGGCCTTTCCAAGCTTTCAGGTCCTGCTTTCCAATATGCTATGTGTACTGGTTAATTTAATATCCCTCTAGAAGTCCACACTGTTTGCAAGGGCTATCATATGGCATCTTGATAAAAATTCCATAAGGTGCTAGACCCAATTTCAAACATTTGATGCATGCAGAGTGTACTTGTCTATTACTAACAGTAATCTGAAGTCCTCCTTTTTCTTTGTAGATGATGTAGCTGTCAAATAAATGACATTTTCTGTGATTTTTAATTGTTTTTCATTTATTGATATGATTTACCATATCCATACATTACCATATTAGTGATGTGATATTACTGTATCCATGAACATGCCAGTGAGCATTTATGACTTTGTCCACTGCAAGCTTCATATCAGCAGCCATATAGCACTTTTCTGTATCTGTAAGCTTGCAAGATGGCTTGTAATTTCACACCCTTTTAAATGGGTTAAGTGAAT
>NW_025946664.1:0-487 GCF_000764305.2 Hyalella azteca | reverse complement strand
TACTTCGGATGTCCGTACTGATCTACAGTGTAAGTTGCTTGATGATCCTTTGTAACTTGGCGACGTATGCCATACTCATCAGTAATCCAATAGGTTAGCTTTTCTTCATCGGTAGCTTTTTCCGTCGAAGGTTCAGATTTAGGAGTCGATTGCCGTTCCTGGGGTTTCAACGGAGTTGACTTTGAGTCAACATATGTACGGTGGCCATACTTATCAACTGAATATTCATACTTAGCTTCCTTGGCGACTTGCCTTCTAACGCCATATTCATCTGTGATCCAGTAAGTTGTTTTTGTAGATTTAGGGTCATCGGGTGCGACGGGCGTGGATTTCGTAGATTCAGTGGAAACTTTTTGGCAATCAACGGTTTTTTGGGACAGTGATTCGTCGTCGTTCTTATAGTGCGGGTGCCCAAACTGATCCACAGAATACTCGAGATTTTTGAAATCTTTTGTAACTTTTCGACGAATTCCGTACTCATCTGTGA
>NW_025946663.1:0-460 GCF_000764305.2 Hyalella azteca | reverse complement strand
TACTGTCAGCAGCAAAAATCTTACGTCACTGGCCCCACGCTCTCAAACCGTCAGCAGCAAAAATCTAACGTCATTGGCCCCACGGTCTCCCACTGTCAGCAGCAAAAATCTTACGTCACTGGCCCCACGGTCTCCCACTGTCAGCAGCAAAAATCTTACGTCACTGGCCCCCCACGCTCTCAAACCGTCAGCAGCAAAAATCTAACGTCCTGGCCCCACGGTCTCCCACTGTCAGCAGCAAAAATCTTACGTCACTGGCCCCACGGTCTCCCACCGTCAGCAGCAAGAACCTTACGTTGTTAGGGAATAGTTCCAATTTAAATAGTATTTCAGTTTCTCCATTTTTACTTTAGAGCCTTCCTGACTGTTTTGTGTGCTTCTGGGGTTGATTGCATTCCTTGCTTAGGTTTCGTACTGTTGACTACTAAAGCACAACGCTATTGTACAGAATTGATTAGTA
>NW_025946662.1:0-24850 GCF_000764305.2 Hyalella azteca | reverse complement strand
GATAATGCTCATTGAAGGGATGTTTACGATAGGTTGCTGCTGGTAGAAGATGCAGCCTCTACGTCGAACACAGACGTCTTGCATCAATTACATTATTTAATAACGTTTCAATCTTACACAAATGAATAATTTCGAATCGATATAAATATATCGTTATTACTGATTCATATCTCAGGCTCGGGTGCATTTTCTCGTCGCTCGTGGCCGGGTTCTTGATATTATATTTGTAAACTCACGATAAACTCGCACAATTAAGACGTGTTTGTATCTCTTATCAAGGCAGTGACTGCCTTCTACACTATTGTTGCCATAACACTTAAGGCGTTTTTCGCTATAATTGACTCAAAGTTTTCTCTTACAAATTTTCCCGTTTATTTCCAATGTAGTCATGGCATTTTTAATTGATGCACATTAGCTACATTACATTAGTTAACTCATTTTTAGCTATCAAATTAATTTACATCAGACTGTAAATTATCAAAAAGTTATTGAGTAGTAAGCAAATGTAGGTCGTTAATTACATATCAAGTTCGGTTTAATCAACAAAGGAAACAAAACTCGCTACAATCTAATCTGTACAAAGTTAAGTTGTACTTTTTTTGCATCGAAATTCTGTACGAGAGAGTTTTGAAGATGAGGTCTGCAATGATACTTATATGCAGACCAGGCTTGAGCCAGCAGCTAGGTCAATGCCGCGGCTCAATGGCTTCCTCGCTTCTTCAATTTATGTACATCATCTATTAGGACAAGGTAACACTGATGATTCAAACCGTCGTAAATCACATGCCTAAGAAACAAAAATTTTACTACGATAACTACTCATAAACAGTAAATTGTGTCAAGGAGTCTGTCTAAGTGTTGAACTTAGAAAATGACAATCTAGTGCATGCGGCAAAAAAGATGATCGAATCGTCTAAATTGCAATGGCCAGCCTCAGTGCTTCTTCAAACGTTTTATAAACGATGAAAAGTACGGGGTTCCCAATAGTAAATTAAATAATTTTATATATTAATTAAATATTCGACTAATTAACTCTATTTTTATATTTTTAGTTAATTTGTCTATCAAAGTCACAATTCACAAAAATTACACAGTGCAAGTATATAAGTGCCCTCATTCTGTGATTTTGAAAAATATTTGCCTTCCTGAAGAGTGAACAGTGAAAAATTGTGGAAATAAATCTTTGTGTAATGTAGATATGTAATATAAAATTCTAAATTGTTGAATCTCTTCAGAGCCACTCTGCATGTTTAGAGTTCGTTATCCCGCAATCATTTATATAAATAGATGAATATTTCCAGAGGTATAGTAAAACGAGAGAAAATTCATATAGGAACTAGCCCCAGCAAAATTGCATGCCAACTGAAATGAATGCAATGAATCGCCTTCTCGGCTGCATGAGCAGCACATTCACAGTTGTCATGATCCTCTTCATAACGCCATCTTCAGCTGGTAAGTTTTCTGTTAAATTCTAGACAAAAAGAATATTGATAAAGTATTTTGGCAGCTTGATCGGGTATTTGATACCTTCACTGCGTTCAAAGTTTTCCTCCTTTCGAGTTCCTTCTTGCGTATGTGTGTTCGTGATTTTGAAATTTGTTGCGGCATTATATTGCCTTGATTATCTTGCCGAAACAGGTTTTCGCTGCAAACCTTAAATTACGATTCGACGCTCGCCATATCATTAGCGATGCTCATGATGTTGGATTTGAAAGCCGATAGTTGAACTCTCAATTTATTATGTTGCAGATAGCATTTAATACAGCACATATCGTTTTGTTATCGAGTGGATTAACAAAAGTCAGAATTTATACATCACAAGTTGTATAGATTTGTGCACCTACACATTAGCTTGTAACCACCTGAGTAGTTCACAGGCTAAACTATCAATAATATACGCTGAAAAATTACTTTTTAATGACAACACTTCTAAAGAATCCAGTGTCTCCAATGTTAAAGATATACAATGAATTTCTCATTTTATTTTCGAATATTAAAAAATTAATTTTTCAATTTTTTATATATACACATTTTTTTCTCAAAATTAATTATTCTGTCAATTGATTCAAGCATTGCCTCCGACTTCACACAAGTGTGCAAAATTTCAGCTCAATTGGACAGGTAAAAGTATGCCAAATATCAGTTATAAGATTTGTAGCTGACAATGCTATTTTTTCAATTTTTTTTAATATTGAAAAAAAAAAATTATTTATTTATTTTTTAAATAATTTATTTCGTCAATTGATTCATGCATTGTGTCCAACTTTACGCAAGTGTGCAAAATTTCAGCTCGATAGGATAAGTAGATGTGTGTTAAATATCGAATATAAGATTTGTAGCAGACAGACAAACAAGCAGACAAACAAGAAGTGAAGTTAAGGAGAAGTGTTGTAAAAATAGCTCCCAGTTCATAACTTCGTCAGTCAATCACTGACGGCTTTTCAAGTTAAACATTTGAAATCACAGAGATCACAACCACACTAATCACAGATGAGAATAGCCGCAATGTGTACTTAGGCCGCTACGCGTACTTAGGCCGCTACGTGTACTTAGGTCACTACGTGTATCTAGGCTGCTACGTGTACTTCGGCCACTACGAGTATCTAGGCCGCTGCGTGTACTTCGGCCGCTACATGTACTTAGGCCGCTACGTGTACTCAGACCTCTATGTATACCTGGGCCGCTACTTGCACCTATAGGTCGCTACATGTACTTTGGTCGCTACGTGTACTTAGATTGCTACGCGTACTTGAGGGAGTTTTGATAGCACGACCTCATGAACCTTGGTGGACCGAATTGCGTCAGCTGCGCACCACTCTCCTTATATGAAGAATTTACAGCATTTCACGGTAGGCAATTACACAGTGCCGGCCTGCCGACCTTCGTCTAATGTAGCTCCGATAGTCTGTCACTGGCTGGTCGTTGACTCGTCGACCTTTGCTTCTTCAATCAACGTCTGGCGCTTTGTGTGGCTGTCGTGGTTGCCAACAAATTATGATGAGAACGTGAGAAACTAAAAAAAACTGGTGAATGGATTTAATGGATGCTGTAATCATTCATTTAGGTATGCGATGTTATGCATTCTATGCTACATTTCATTTATATGTGGAGGAAGGATTAAAGTTAAATATTCATTAGAAATTCTACAAGTGCATTTTTGTTTATATTTCGAGCGGAGCATGAATATGGAAGGGGTGCAGGTCCATTCAATAGTGTACTCCCCCATCCGATAGTGGAATAGGCTAAAGAACAAGGGAATATCGACATTCATACATAAATAGAATTTTTTTAAGATTGCAATTCTCATCATTATTGGTTAATCATAATTTAATATTCGAGAAGAATTACCCAACAAAATAAACTTGGAATTTAATCTGATCAAATCCTTGCAACATGCAATCTATGTTACATCAAACTAATCAATTAACAATATAGCACTGAAAATGTCAGCAACATGCCTCAACGTGTTAATTTTCATTTCCAATAAATTCAAGTGCAAGAAAAATGATGCATCTTAAATTCACGCTCAGAAAAAATCGCTCGTGCTAAACCTTCTAAAACAAGTAGATCTTATACATCATTAGAATGCTCGAAAACACAATAAATTAAAATATTTCGTTCGGTATGAAAAAACTGAAATAAATAATTTTGTCTGCTATTCCAGTGACACTTAGGCATACAGAGAGGGCGAGTGGGCCGGCGAGGGAAGATGTGTTCATGTCAACAATGCAACTACACACCAACGAGACGCGGTCCAGTCTAGCGTACCACATCCAAAACGTGAGATAAATTGTGCACCTGATTACATACGTGATGAGAGATTATTCAAAGAAGCTATTAAAAGTTATTCATACATTACTCTCCGTGACTTCAATTGCGTAAGAAATGTCCTTCATGGCTATCTTTACCACATAATTGACCTTATTTCGCCAGTTCACTTGGTTCTCTTTTCTGGATTATTGAACCAATTTGCATTTGACGTAGTTCGCAAATGATCCGTAGTAAAAAAAATTATAAAACAGTTGATTCATTTATTATAAGGAAAGTAGCTACCATAGATTGAGTAAAACAGCGCTAAATATTTGAAACATATTTGATATTCGTGCATTATTAATGAAACTACCAAAATAACTGCAACATAAAGATAATAAACCCTTTTGACTTTCTAATACCATCCACATTGCAAAATTTCCTGTCACCATCGTTGTTCAAAAAGCTGTTTGCTGCCCCTAGGCCATGGGTCTAATGAAGGACACAATGAGAGCGCCTTGGGTGCCAGGCGCAACAAATCTGCTGTTCCCAGGCGCGACGCCTGCGTGCCTGTCTTGCCAGGTGCTGGCCAAGGCGCTGTTCCAGTTCCTGCGCAGCACCACAGACACCGCACTCTTCTACAAGAGCCTCATTGCGATCTGCCAGAAGCTGCTCTTCAGACAGCCTGGCGTCTGTTCAGGGCTCATAAACAGTGAAAAAGTGAGTGATAATAATGACGTCGAACGTTTGATTGTGTATTAATAAATTAAGACACTGGGAATAAATAAATAAAAAGTAACTGAAGAAAAATGGATGGAAGTGAGTAAAAAATTGCAAGGAAAATTAAAAATCAATGACGTATTGAGTTAAATTATTAAATACTGCGTTCAATTGTATTTTCTGCACGCAACATTAAGTCTTCAACCATTGTCTCATAGCACTTCAAAGCAATACTTTTCAGATCTACTGCAATCGTTATAAAGTCACGTTACGCACGTTACTCAGTTGCACATACAGCTTTTACCATCAACAATACGTAATTTCATACCCCCTTTTCCTTCCTGGCCAATTTGGGCCTTTTTTGCCGTTTTCCACAATCGCAAAATTCAGTCATAAAAACATGTCGCATGAATAAAGACGTGTGAATGCATAATCAAAATCATGAATCGTATGGAAGGAAACTCAAACTTTTGACGGTTCATAAACACAGAACAGTGATTAAGTGAATGTCTTTCTTTTCCATTACGAGAACGTGAAGAAATGAATGCGGTCACCCTCAAGACACGTAAACGGTTTTTGCGTCCTTGGCGTTTCAGTACAAAAAGAAAACGATATAGAAACATGTTGCGTCATAGGTTCCTTCCGCAATATAGCAACAAACTTTCACGATTGCAACGATTGTTTTTAACCCCAGGACGTGATGGAGTATGTAATACGTCGGGGTCGCGCCAGTCACGTACAGTTGTGTGGACTGATCTTCAGCTCCAGCGCAGCACCCAGTCTGTCATGCGGCCTGCAATTCCATGACGAAGAATGGAGCGTCGATATTCCAGTCCCTTTTCTGAGCAGCCGTGAAAAATGGCTAGAAAATGAGGTAAATTCCTAGTTCGCTTGTTCTTTTAAAGATAATATTCTATGGAATCTAGAGTGGCAGGTAACCTAGACTCAGAACAGTCTTTCAAAAAATTCAACGTGGCATGCAATATGCTTTCATCATTGATTAATCAACCACTTATCACCGTTATTTACACCATACACCAAATATTCGCTTCAGAATCCGCGCATGTTTAATTCCTCGTGGCACAAATCTCGACTTGTGTTTGTTAAAATACGACATGGCAAATATTTATTTCGAAATTTATATCAAGCACATCGTTTCTTTCTGTTGTTCAGATCCATAATACGATAGAAGATTCTTCAGCGTTAGAGCAGTGGAGGGGAAAATCCGCAGACTTCATCAATGGAGGACGACCATACCTGAAATTTTTGCACCTCGCAGACCTGCACTACGACCCCGAGTACAAGGAAGGATCCAGCACGAAGTGCGGCGCGATAATATGTTGCCAGGCTGGAAGCGGTCAGTCTGGATCATGGAAGGAGTGCCCTATAATTAATACACTGTATTATAGTATACGTAAAACTGTTTGAATACTCTTTAATGAAACTTTTTGTTTGTGATGAACACACACGTCTTCCGTTTGCAGCATCAGCTTCAACGTGTGTGAATCAAATAACAATCAGAATGGCACCATTTTTTACAAATGAAGATTTCCCACATATCTTGCAGTTTAATATTTACCGTCATTTTTTATCGTTTTGAATTGATAATTGCATGCAGTATAGTAAACCGGTTTCAAATAGGAGCCCCAAGGGAAGGGGAGGCTGGAGCGGGCAGATGGGGTGACTATGGACCATGCGATTCCCCCGAGATTCTGGTGCGCAACATGCTGGAGGACATCCGTCGCCGACACAGCGTGAGTCCTGCTTTATACCCATGACACAACGTGAGTCCTATTCAAGTCTGTATAGCTAGTTTGAACCTATCACACGCACTTGCTGAGCATAAATTACAAATTTTAAACGTTGTTTAGTTAAGCATTATATAATTGGGCTTATTGTTCAAGTCACGCATATTAAACATTGACTGCCCTCAAAATGGCGCAAAGATGAACTCTTCAGAGCCGTACACTGCCGAAAATATATATTGGACCAAAACTTTTGGCCATCTCATCATTGATTATATTGTTTATTTTAATTAATTTGACCGCTTCGCTCTAATGAATTACAAAAAGGGGTAAAGTTTAAAAAATAAAGTAATTCACTGACATTTCGATCATAGAGAAACTTGAAAAAGTGCTAATATCGAATTTATCTTCCGGGACACCAACTACGCATTCGTGCGACTCTCAAGTGTGAAAAAATTAAACACAGCCTTAGTGTGAAAAGGCAGCCATACTGTGAAAAAATTTAATGCACCTTTCTCCACCTTACCAGCAAAAACATCCTTGCCATAGACGATGTACAAAAGAAACAAAAATGTTCTGATGCAGTCTCCCCTCGCCAGGACATCGACTACATCATCTACACCGGAGACAGCGTGGCGCACGACCTCTGGAAACTGAGTCGTGAGAAGAACACTAAAGTGATCAACAAAGTAGGAGAGCTTCTTAAAGAATATTTCCCGTACACCCCCATCGTCGGGGCGCTGGGCAATCACGAGTCTTTTCCGCGAGACAGGTACGCGATAATTTATATCCTCAAATTTGGTTTTTCAAGGTTTAAATCTTTGTTCATGTATTCATATAATTATCTCAGTATTTAGTACAGAATGCATGGAATATGTATTAATAACACGCTTTTAGATAATTTGAAACAACGTACGGATAGAAAAACGATTTCGTATCCACTTAATTTGTTGTAGCAAAAATTTAATCTGTTTTACTATTCAATACACAATGAAGTGTGGAGGTTGAAGAAGCGCCGTTTAAAAAAGTTTAGAATGGTTCTTGCTGCCCAGTCAATTGACAATTCATGAATGCGTTTCTTTTAGGATTTTTTTCCGCACAGGGATGATCTAATCAAATTAGCCAAAACCTTACAACGACATTTCCACAGTTTTCCTCCACCCGAGGACGCCACAGTCAACCGGAAATTCAGCAACTTGTGGCTGTACAACTTGATGGCCGACCAGTGGCAGAGCTTCCTGCCCAACGTTAACATCTCCACAGAAGCCAGGATATCAGGATCGTATTCTGTCCTAATCCAGCCGGGATTCAGGATCATCTCTCTCAACACAAATTTCTGTTTTAAATTCAACTGGTAAATTGCTTGTATTTGTTGAAAAAATATTTGCGTATGATCGGTAGTTTCAACAAACGAGTTGCGAATTTTCATTTAGTTTTGATTGTAGTCCAACGTTTACTGGGCTAAGGACTAGAACAAGCTTTCAATCTCGTTGATTTGTTCAGTGCTTAAAATATTTTGAAGTATTCAAATTCCCCATCAGGTGGGTTTTATACAAAAGCAACGATCCCGGCAACGTGCTCCGCTGGCTGGTACGTGAACTGCAGAAGGCGGAGGACAAGGGGGAGTATGTTCACATCATCGCACACATCGCCCCGCTCTACGCCGACTGCTACGAGCAGTGGGGGCATCAGTTCTCTAGGATCGTATCAAGGTAAAAAATTTATGATTAAGACTTTATGATTAAGGCTAAACTTGGAAAATAAATGGGCCTCAGTCACTTTCTCATCTTGAAACTTTCATCTGGATTTCTCCTGGGTTTCAGTAACTATTTTGTCATCCAACCCTGAGACTAGATTAAGCGAGATTAGTGATAGTTACGATTCAGACGGCATGATGGGTCTATATGCTAAGATTGTACAATGCACATTATATTGTTGAGCATACATACATCAGTTATTTAGAAAAGTTTTGAAACACACGAACTGGAAAAGTGCGATTGATTGATCATATTAAATTCATTTCGTAACACTTCTACCGCCGACTCCAATGTATGTCAATCAGAGAATATAACTTTATGCCCCAGGTACTCCAGGACAATCAGAGGCCAGTTCTACGGCCACAGTCACATGACTGAGGTGCTGCTCAACTATGACGTTAATGACCCCAAGCGTCCCGTAGGAGTCCAATACCTCACCCCCAGCAACACGCCCTATCGCCGCCTCAACCCTTCATACACTCTCTTCTATGTCGATGGCAACCATGCTGACTCGACACGAGTGAGTGAACGTCATTTCGGCTTATCATTTGTCATAGTGTTTGTCCCATTTGAAATGGATTAAATGTTACCAATTTGCGCGGAAAATGCATTTTCCATGCTTTTAATCATGGGTTTTACTAATTAATCGCGTGTTGGTGGTAATTTGTTCTTGTTACGTATCCGATGCTCCAAGTCGAATCGCGGTATTGTTGATTGTAAAGATTAATTCAAACCTCAAAACTGTGCGATTAAATGCATTCAGGTGCATAAGTCTGATACTTAATACCCATGATACTCAGGCGGTGCTTGACTCGAACACTTACTTCCTGAACCTGACGGCGGCGAACGCCCACGACGACGTGACGTGGCATCTGCTGTACAGCGCCCGCAGGGACCTCAGCCTGCGGACGCTCGAGGCGCCGGACTGGCACGACCTCGTCCGCAGGATGGACAAAGATCCTGAACTTACACGGAAATTCCATGCGTGAGTAACTTAAAAGATTACTTGAATACAATAAAACTTTGCAAATAACCTGTTAAGTATATATGTAAAAGTACCCCAATAATAGATAGAAGTCGGAAGGTTTCGGACGTTACAAATTGAAGCGTTCCCAATAAGCAACGGATTATACAAGTTTGATGCAAAAGTCAAACACTTGTAAAACTCTTATTTTCTCGAGCCTCGACATTAACTTCAAATTAGTATTGTTTTTGAAAGCTCGAATTGTATTTTTTGTCATTTTATAGTAAATCTTAAGCATTTATTTTAAATCAGATATGCTGTGAAGATGAGCGACGTTCTGAAGGACGATTGCGACAGGAGCTGCCGGCGACTTCTAGTGTGCAATATGGTGGAGAGCGACAGATTTCTGCCTAGAAAATGCAAAAACTGATGTCGAAGAGCACAACATGAATGGTTGCAAGTCAATATTCCTATCCTATAAAAATTTCTAAATCTGATTCACGAAGAGAAAAAAAAAAGCAATTGCAATTAATCCTATTCTAAAACTATAATTCTGAGAAAAGGCATATTCAAAATGTTATCTGTAATTCTAAGAATATTTAATTAATTCTCTAGCTAAAATTTAGAACAGGTTGGTGACAAAAGTCAGGTCAAATCCGTCAGAATCGCCAAGAGAAAGTAATCAGCAAGCCTATGAAGCTTAATACTTCAGTGCAGTCGCAGAGCTCGACTCAATCAGCCGGTCAGAGCCTGAACAAGGCAGGGGCTGCAACTTTAGACTCGTCTGCAAACCAGACATTCTTGCTCCGTTGATGCTCAACGCCGGCTAGGGTTTGCACATACCTTCCCTTCGCTCAGCTGTCAAATATTAGGTACACGGCGTGACAGCTCATGCGTTCGACGGTTGGGTGTGAGACTCAAAAGCTAGTGGAATAACAACGGGAAAAGTAGAGTCAACGATCAATTTACGTCTGTGATCAATGCAACGTTTACTTGCTGCAACTAATTTAGAATCTACATTCATGATACTATTTTATTTTTAGAAGACGTTTGTGGCGAAGAGCTAGAGTAAGTCAACTTTACGAGGGCATTATAAGTTTAAACTGCCATGCTGTTGAATGTATCATTCTACAACTGTATTGTCTGTGCCTAATAGATTCAGATTTGTTTGTCGTTATGATATTATGGTTCTACTATTAACTTATTCAAATTGCTGCTGTGAAATATTGTTAATAAGATTGTAAAAAATAAATGTGACGTAGTAAAAGATTTCTTTTCAATCATTATGAACACCAATGTTTCGTAATGGATTAAGTTGTAAATTTTTGCTGATTTCAGAAAAAATGCACTCCCACATTCACAGACTTCATGCTCATATTTTTTCATTCATTTACAAATAACTGTTGGCAAAGTGCATGCTGGTCAATTGTATATTGTCACATCTATTTGAAGCGTCACTAGCAATACGAAAAGGCATGTTTATTAGTTATTTGCAGCTCAAGTCATGAATGAAATCAGTCGATGAATTTGGAATGCATGCTTCATACAGACGATTCGTCATGTATGGAGAGCTTATTTTAATTCGTGTTTCATCCTCTTTCGCAACGTTTACCGAACAAAGGTATTCGCTCCACAACCATTAGCCATTCGTATACAAGCTGCATTCATTCATCACATGCCACAGACAAAAACTTTGATGAATCATTTACAATGTTTGCTGATGGCTCTTTCGTCTATGCCTTGTTGATTAGAAGTTGAGTAAGTGAGACAAAGACCTTGGTACCTAGGGTGCATTTGTCGCCCTGAAGGCCGAGTTCGGCAAATGATTTCAAAAATACCAGTCCTATGAAGGGAGCCCGTATTCAATTTTTACTCAGATTTGACGCTACAATTGTAGGATGATCGAACAAGAAAAGGATTCTCGTTCCTCAAGTGTTCTCACTTAGCATAAGCATAAGTTTTAATTATTTTCTGAAACGATTCGTGCGCGAGTGGATTTTTTCCGTTAAAGTGTACAGTGCAAGCGTCAATATTCCATTTAACTATTTGGCTCTAAGCTTCGCATGTTGGAAGCTTAGGAAATGTTGCGAAGGAAGCTTCAATGTTGGAAAACTACCTGATTAATAATTTCTATGTGTCCGTAACTTCATTTTGATAATCGACCATTGAATGGAGACAATCATTTTCCATACTTAGATGAAGTGCAAAGAAAGAGTGCAAAACCGGATATCATTGTGCAGTTCAAACGAACGATAATTAATAGTTGTACAAGTACAATTCATTTTCTGTCACAATAAGTAGTTGCGCTCTGACACCTGTCGCCCGCAATTGTGATTGCTCGATCAGCCCAAGTCTCGCAATAGCAGATCGATATTAAGATGTTTTATTTATGTGTAATTACTTAATTACCTTGTTGAAAGGATGTCTCAGCGTATGCATTTTAAATTCCTGCTACACTGTATTTTAGTGGTTGAGCATTCTACTACCATTGATAACACTAAAATTCTGTTGATGTGCAATTTTGAAGCAGCTTTTGAATCAGTTAAGATATCTTACGCATTTGATATCGCAAACCGGATTGAACCTCATTCAAGTCGGTACATTCATGCACTCATTCAGGTACAACTGAGTCGAGCTATGTTTAATATAAATAAAAAAAAAACATTTTTAGGAACCACGTTTTTCTGGTGGTTACAAAACTAAAAACAATAAAATAAAACAAATAAAAAAACTTTTAAAAACCACGTTTCTTAACGGACAAAAAATAAAAACATTAACTCTTTCATTACATAACATTCTACATAACTTTAATGTTATGTAAGAGTTAATGTTTTTCTTTTTCGTCCGTTAAGAAAACATGCTTTTTAAAAGTTTTTTATTTGTTTTATTTTATTGTTTTTAGGTTTGGAACCACCAGAAAAACGTGGTTTTTAAAAATGGTTCTTTTAAATATTTTTATTTTATACTTTTTAGTTTAGCAATTTTAGCAAATCAAATCATTTTCCAGGGTTGGCAACTCTGAATGTTCGACAAAAAACTCGATTCCCAACCGTGAATTTTTAGGTTTTTTATATTTTTTTAAAGAAAATTTTTTTTAACTTATTACTTCTGATGATCAAATCTTGAATTGTTAGGCAGCATAAGCATGCATGCCAAATTTCAAGTTTCTAGGATCTTCAGAAGTGCTCTAAATTAAGGTTTCATTTAATACAGCACATATCGTTTTGTTATCGAGTGCATTAACGGAAGCCAGAATTTATGCATCGCAAGTTGTATATATTTGTGCACCTACACATTATCTTGTAACCCCCTGAGTAGTTCAGAGGCTATACTATCAGAAATATTTCCGAGTTCATAACTTAGTCAGCCAATCACTGACGGCTTCTCAAGCTAACTCCAACAATCAGAGATGAGAAATTAGCCGCTATATATACTTAGGCCGCTCCGTGTACTTAAGCCACTACGTGTATCTAGACCGCTACGTGTACTTCGGCCGCTACATTTACTTAGGCCGCTACGTGTACTCAGACCTTCATGTATACCTGGGCCGCTACTTGCACCTAGGTCGCTACCTGTACTTTGGCAGTTACGTGTACTTAGATTGCTACGCGTACTTGAGAGAGTTTTGATAGCAAGACCCCATGAACCTTGGTGGACCGAATTGCGTCAGCTGCGCACCACTCTCCTTATATGAAGAATTTACAGCATTTCACGGTAGGCAATTACACATATAGAATACTAGTACAAGAAACAAATATCTAATGATCAAATTAAGTGATAACAACAAGAGTTGAATATAAATAATGGTTTGAGCTGGCTCGCAGGCCTACTCCTACCTACTGCCTCTTCTCATGAAGAGAAGAGGAGGGGGGAGGGGGGAGAAAGCCAGCCGGGTTCTTGAAAATTAAACTAGACACTTAACTTATATACGCGTAGTATACAGAAAAGCAAATTCAAAATCAAGTTGATAAATGTGTGGGTATTCTGAGTATTACGTTAATCACGGAGGAAAATTTTACGTTAATCTCAGAGGAATTCTAGTAATCACAGAGCACAATCGTAAGGTGTTTACCGTATGAACGCCGCTGACTCTCTCCAAGTTGAAGCCAACAGCTGTTTAGTCGACAGGACGTTTCGCCTTTCCGTGAGGTTTTATTATGGATTCAAATTCAATAGTCGGGCATTACCAGCCGTTCATTTCTGCTCCAAGCCGGCGGACAATCAATGCAACCCATAGTACATTATTGTATCAAGTACTTGGAATATTTTTATTAATTAGGCTACACTTCAGGCTGAAATATGAACAGATACTAACATTGTGCTGTGACAAGGGAAATGAAAATATCACGTTGAAATCTGGAATAAGCCTAGTAGAATAGAATAGAATAGATTGAATGTTCGAGTCGTGAAAATTTTTTCAATTTCTCTTCGTTAAACTACGCCTGATTTTTTCAGCCAGTTTTCAAATATTAATTTATTATAAAATATACCCCAAACTAATGATCGCAGCTCGATGAAACTTGGCCAATATATTCATTGGGATCTAACGGTGATGTTTAGGTTATGCCAATTTTTCGAGTTTGTATTCGTTTGCGACTTTTACATCTTTACACGGCTTCCAACATATAAGCGTGTCAATAGACATTTTTAAGAGTCATTTGAGCTCTATCTGAGTAAATTTGAGTGAATATTGTTGTGTTTGAGATCAGTATTGCAATTGTTGAGTTTGAGATATTGCTATTGTAAAAACATGCAGAAATCGACCGCAGAAAAGCCAGTCACTACTCCGTTTAGCCGAATAACTCGCGAACGAAGGCGAAAAAAAAATCGCACCCTAAACATCATTGTGCTAAATGTTAGCACTAAAATAAAATTTGTTGCATTTCCATCTATAATCTTATTGCTTGCAGGCAGGGTTTCAAAGATTATTTTTACAGCTCGCGAGAGATAAAAGAAAAGTTGATTTCTTTGCGTGAATACCTAGGTTCGTTTAAGATAATGTTCAATCATGGATTTAGAAAGCTAGCGACAGCTCGATTAAAATTCATTTTAATTTAGTTAATTAATCTCAAGGGGCTACGAAAAAGTGTTTTATTTCGTTAGACTATTTTGAGCTTCAGGAGGCATAATTCAATGGTGTCGTACAGGGCACTGGTATGGCGCAACAGGTCTCAGGTGTATGGTTAAGTGATATCTATTAGAGTATATTAGACTATAATATTCTTCAGACAGATCTTCTCCGACTGTCGCGCGCTTTCAACCAAATCTCTCGCGAACTTTTTGATAATTGATTTAACCAACGCATGGTTATACTAGTTCAACCATTAACCCGCATCGTTTGTGGTTCAACCCTTTATTTTCTGGCGCTAACTTTATTTACCAGACTCTCTGTATGAATGGCATTGGAAACAATTAGTGAGCCCGTGTACAAAGGTTAATTAAAGCAAGGCTTACACGTATCTTGCATTAATTAGCAAACATTAATCTCAGAAAAAGTGCAAAAAGGCTATCCTGAATAATGCAAGTTCTAAGTTGGCAAAGTTACTCGCATTCACGATAGCAAAAAATTTGTAAGGTTCTTTCAAGAAGCAGTAAACATTTAATTCAAGTGTAAATACTTGTCACTATACCTTTACCAATACAACTATCAATAATTAATATTAATGATAGTTCATGAGTTTTACAGCAACACAGCGGAAGAACTTTTTAATCATTTGTCTGACAATTCCAACGATGACACACTTTTTAGAATCGTTTGTTGGGTATTAAACAATAAATACTGGGTCACACTAATTCTTCCTGTTTGATGAACAAATTTACGCGCAATTCATGGCCGCTCCATGCATTTGGTGCTGTGAATGACAATTACATGATAATGTCAATAAATGGGATCGATAACGATTTTGTTGCACAGTACGTGTTTATCGGATATCTCTGTCGTCATAGTGAATTGAATTCAAAATTATGTAATTATTTAATGAAAATAAATTTTAAACTGAGCTTTGTTGTCGCAGACTTTTATTTTCAGAAGAAAATCACCAGTTTCCAATTAAATGAAAAATACAAGACGTGAAGGGAAAATAGGTGAAATCAAACATGTATGAATTATTTTATACAAAGTAAGCAGTCTTCATGCGAAAAGACTAAAGGTAATACACATTTTTTTATCGATAAAATTCTTAATCGTAGAATCCGCAAACCCCCTAAGGCCTTATATAGTTAAGAGACTTCGAAAAAATGTACTTAAATTGCGCAACGTCGAGGGCAGAGTAATTACACCAACTGAGTAAAAATCTGCATTTTTTTAGGAGTGAAACCATTTTTTGTTATAAAATTAGCTCTAGATAGAATAAAAAAGAGATACAGCATTAGAAGACTATACTTGCTTAGATTTACTCGTTTTCTTATTTCTATCATCACGTTCAATATCAGGTCGGTAAAGCGTCATCATCTGGTTGGGTATATAACGCGTCTTCGTCCTAAAGTTTATATTGCATCGGTCTAAGACAAAACAACCTTGAGACCCAGCCATGTTGCTTCCGTCCTGCCCTTTACTGTTGGTACGCTAAGGAGGCATATGGGCGACTTATAACGGGCTTGGGTGTGCACTTATTATGCCCTTCTATGCATTGTATTTCCTTGTCATTGTTGGGTCTTTCCTGTGAGCAATTCCTCGAGTAGGCGGATACCGTCAGCATCAACTGCCGGAACAATTTACATGTGAGTTCTTAACGGTAAATCATTCTAACGGAGAAAATTAGGATCCTTGTGAAACATGCAACTTAATAGATACATTACTCAAGTTTCTGATCTGATGCCGTTATTAAAAATATTTATTAGCCTAATATTCCGAAGAAATGGAGCTCTCAAACATCCACAAAAAAATGGGCCAAATCGATGGAATATTGTTTAACATTAGGCTATACGCTGTTTGTAAATAGATCAACATAATAACACCTATACGATTTGACATCAAGTTTAGAACATAGAATTCGCAAAATGAAATTTGATAACGTCGGAGATGAATTGGAAGATATACACACCGCCATTGTGTCGTTAGAAAAGATTACAGAGAATTTTTGTACCTGTTTCAGTCAAAATTGAGCTTGGATAAATGCGGTAATGCCAAAGACCGACGTTATCCTCACGCAGTTCAACTCTTTTTGCATAGTCATCGCCGTAGACTCGCTCTATGTATCCTTGCGTTAGATTTATGGCCCTGCACACTTGAATTAGGAATTAAATCAGAGCAAATAACAAAAACGGAAAAAAACATTGCATGGTGAAATTCGGGTGCATTAGATCTGGCTAAACTAAATGCAAAATTTCGATGCTATAACTTTAACAAATATCGAATAAAATATTTAGTTACTATAGAATTGAGTTTTAACCATGAACTTTCTGACATCCACTGAAAATTTCATTAAAGTCAATCTATGGAACATCGGACGTAACGGACGAGGTTATATTTGTAACCACATGAAAATTTTACCGTATTTTAGTACCTGCCTTTAAAAGTTATTTTAAAAATAGCAATAACAAAAATATTACCGATTTCATGCCAAAAAATATTCTTCTTTCTTGCTGCTGCTCATCTTCGAAAAACATTGTTAAAAAGTAATAAAATAATTACCTTATCGCATGCAATAATGTTTGTAATAAACTATGTAACCGTGGCAATAAACGAACAATTTTAGTTAAAGGATGCATAAGAAGATAATAAGTGAGAAGACATGTCGTGGATTGTGAAGGAGTCTACTAGAGGTATAATGTAGGCATATACTATATACTAGAGGCATAATATATAATATAACCTACTAGTCCACTAGAGGTATAATATAGGTATAATCTACCAGTCTACCAAAGGTATAATATATAATATAATCTACTAGTCCACTGGAGGTGTAATATAGGTATAATTTACTAGTCTACTAGAGGCATAATATATAATATAACCTACGAGTCTACTAAAGGTATAATATAGGTATAATATACTAGTCTACTAGAGGTTATATATATAAGTATAATAAGGGAGCAAAGTGCTCGAAATTTTTCGCCAAGGATGATGGTCTGCCTTGAATTCTGAAAAAAAACTTGAATCCTTGCACTAAAAAATGTATGGAGAGATATTTGAGGCTTCAAAACTTAACAAAAAGAGTGAGAGTGAGGCTACCTGTAGCGATGAAGGACGCGTGTGGAGGTAATTGTGTTGATGGGATAAAGGTGTCCGTTAATATCAAGCTACGAAATTCCGTATAATTGAGGTTGGTTGCTTTTTACGACATTCAACGAGACTTAGGCGCCCATCAAGGTGTGGGTTTTACCAATAGGTTAATTTCCGGGTGTAAAATGCACATTTATAAAATCTCATGAGAATATTGGGGAAAAAGAGAAATTTAGTTCAAGAATCTTAATCAAATTGATATAATGACGCTCACTTTAAATGATTTACCATATTCAGTTAGCGGGTTGCCTATTTTCTTTCTTCACGCTAACATTTCATTAATCGATTTTATTTTTCACGCTAAAATTTCATTATTCGATTTTCTTTTTCACGCTAAAAATTTCATTAGTCGATTTTCTATCATCACGCTAACATTCATAACATTTTAAGATAACTATTTTGTCAAAAATAAAGTTCGCTTCTTGGTTTTTTATAATATTTTCACATGTGGTACGCACGGATAAACGCTTCTACTAATAACGTATAAATAGACGTATACACTTAAGAAGCTCAATTCTGTCTGACTAGAAAGTTTAAGAAAGTGTATCTGTCCCACAGAAAGACAAGAAAACCTGTTGCCGGGAAGTTTCAGCACTCGGAACCGAAAACGCAATTTGTCAGCTCGACACCGAGAACTGCGGAAGGAAATGCTATGAGATTTTTTATATCAAATTGAATGAATGAGCGGTTTTGATCTTGAACAGATGTGTAAAAACCAGCTCATGAGTTGTGTTGCGGTCACCACCTTCTTACCACAGTGAGGTCAAGGTCTTCCTCTGTACGTGGTGGACCTGCGTGATATGGATGTTCAATGTACTAAATTGTTGTACTCATCGTTGCGCAACACGCTTGTGCGTTTCACAGCCAGACCTAAGCGTGAAATGGTTACAGGTAGGAGTAACTCGTCATTAAAGTTGTATTTATATCTAAAGAATTAAATTTGTTGAAAGTTAATACACATAACATTATCGTAAGTTCTTAAGTCAATTAAAAGTCAAGAAACACAAAGTCATTAGTTCAACAGAATAATTAAGTGATTCAATAGTCATTGCAATTAAACAGCATAATGAGTCACATTTTAAGAATCAACGTTGCCATCAATAGATGCCGAACAGACAAACGATAAGTTCTCCAGCCATCATCCGCGCTCTCAAATATAATCTTATTTATTTTGTGCACTATTCGCCTTCATTGCCCCCATTTCTTTCAATTAGTGTAATATTCTCGAGTGAAAATATTCTCATGATGAGTTTTAGAATATAAACTTTATGAGAAGAGAGAGAAGTACGCTATGAGGAGAGAGAGAGAAGGACGCTATGAGGAGAGAGAGAATGACGCTATGAGGAGAGAGAGAAGGACGCTATGAGGAGAGAGAGAAGTACGCTATGAGGAGAGAGAGAGAAGGACGCTATGAGGAGAGAGAGAAAGACGCTATGAGGAGAGAGAGAAGGACGCTATGAGGAGAGAGAGAGAAGTGTATATGAATACCCCCAATGAAAAGTGAGTATAATTCATGAACAGTGACAATAAACTCATGAGGAGAGAAATTGTTTATAGTTAGACCTTACAATTGAGGTGGAAGAGATTGATTATACATTAAATCTTTGTCAGTAATTAAACAAATTTTGACAGATATTATTTTTTTCGATTGCTCGTTTATCTTGAACTTATATTATCGCGAAAATGTTGAAAAACAATATAAAAGAGAATTAACAAATACATTTTCTGAAATTTTGTTCATCATTTTTAGCGCATTTTCTCATTTATGAAAAAATGCCCTATTGTGCTCGTCATGGCCGTCCGTCCGTCTGTCCGTGATTTCACGTTTTCGTCGATTTTGAGAAAATACGCTCTTTTTCACTCACTGCAGTGAGTACTGAGTTATATTTTTTATAGGGGATCGTACATTCATATTCACTAAAACTCAAATGTTTCAATCGGACAAAATTCTGATTGGATGCCAACCTATTAATGTCATCTATATATACGCCGAAACTACACGTTTTAGAGGATATTTCTGATCGAAATATGATCTCTATATCTTATCTATAACCTTTAACAATAAATATCATTATTATCTTATCTAAATATCCGTTAGAGAAGGTGTATCATTTATCTCGCATTGTACAGTTAACGAACCACAAATATGGTCCATCTGAGCTCAAATATGGTTCGTGGGTCGAGGGAAGGACTTCCGTAGCCCTCCTGACATATAAACAAACGTCTCTCGGTCCTATAAGACGTTCGGTGCCGGCATTCCCGATAGGCCATTAGCGCTGCAGGAGTGAACGCGTCAACACATGGCGTGCAGCTCCGTGCCATGGTTGTTGTTGTAGTGAACCCGCATAGCGGAGTTATATCGTTTGTACCGCCTTATTCTGTGTTGAAAATATCATCGGAATTCTGATATAATTGTGTTGTGAGAGAAATAAGTTCGGAATCGTGCAAAGATGGAATAATTTATAACATTATTGCAGGATAAAAGATCATCTTAAAAACTGTTGGCGAATGATTTTTATTTTTCCCTTTCCGCCATATTAATGAATAAAGACAATTCCACGCGGCCGTCAATAGTAAAGTGTAACAATTATTTATTTCATGCATGAAATGAATTAATAATTCAGCTTAATAGCATGTCCTAACCTAGTCTTTATACTGTCTACCTTGAAGTGGACCGAGAAGTTGACCTCAAGCCAATGATAAAAGCATTGAATGTGACAAAATCGACATCGCCAATTTTACTTGAAGGGTCAAAAAACTTCTCAAGAGTCAAAAGATACGCAGTGATACAGATTTGGTGATCCAGGAAGTCTCGCTTAGTTACCATCTATAGGACTAAAAACTGATCTCGCTAGGCGCGCTCTGGACGCTATATGTCGCAGGTCAGTGCGCGAGATTAAATGTACTGCGGAGCTTCCAGTTAATTGGAGCCCTGAGTAACCATTGACGTGCTCCAATACATATAAACAGTTGTGGCATAAAAATACGACGATCAAAAGGAATAAAATGTCTGCATGAAGTTCCCATGAAAAAAAAATTATGAACAGAAATGTCCATTATTTGGTAGTGAGAGTAGGTGAAACATAGAACAACTATGAGAAATTCTCAATGGAATTAGAATGCTTTACTAAATCATTGTTCTTAAGTCGCTTCATTTGATCGGAAGTCAGTATCACTTACAAGTGTTTTGTCCTTCCCCAATGATAAGAATCTTCTAAGTAATAAATATCTAAGCTAATTAAATAGTTAATATGCAGCCCTTACAACAAAAAAATTCGTTACAATGGAGAAATTCAGCAATGAATAGAAATGCGATTAGCTGACCCAATTAAGCACACATCGCGTCTTGTTCTCTACAGGAAAGTTTAACTTAAATTACTTGATATGCTTGACGCTCATTGACCAAGTCTCAAGGATCAGGAAGAAGATGCCAGTTATCGATCAATGACGAGCCTGCGCATGCTAATGAGAAAGCTGCCGTGTTTTTTGTATCACTAAGAGAAAAGTGTGGGACTTTATTCAAATATCAATGCCATTTTTTGCTGTTGTATGGGTAATTTTGACCCAGTAATTGACCCTGTAAAGTAGCGTGTCAGTGCAACACTATTGCGAGCGAAAGTGTGTCATGATTAGGAAAATATGATCTACAGTGGGTGCAAAAAAATATCCGACACAAAGGAAAAACTTTGTTATTTTGAGCCTCAAATTTTATACAAAATTGCAATTATCAAGTCAACATTTATTGATAATGTTTGATATGATATTTGTATTTCCCATATAAATTTATATTAGAATAGTGTTTATTTATGTTATTTTGTTGGATAAGTTTCAAGTATATAAAGATTTTCCTTTGTGTCGGATACATTTTGCACCCACTGTATTTACACTTGTGAGTGATAACATTTACCATATACTCCTAATTTGTGTAGGTACGAGGCTTGTTAAGTGAAAGTGTTTGGTAAATCGCATTGAAGAACCCCAGACAGTTAACGCAAGTTTAGGGTCAACTAAGGTCACGTCAACCTTGCGGTTTTTATTGAACTAGTTTCTTTAAAAACCATGCACATCTTAGCTTTTGAGTGGTTAGGTTAAATGCATATTATGTGCGAATAAGTATTAAATGATATTAACTTAATCGCTATCAATCGATTAAAGGGCTTTACTGAACAATCAAAGCTACTTAATAATGATCGTTAGCAGGACAGTAGATTTTGCTTTTTTCTACAAGCTTAATGCGAAAACATGTTAATTTATAAGGCCATCTGTCGAATGACTGAAACCACATGCACCACATTGGCATATTAAACTTTCTCGTGTCACCAACGATACGATTCCAACTTTAATGTAATGAATGACCAATAAAGGTCCACCTTGAGCATGGGTCAAGTATAGGATGAGCAGAATTTCGGCCCAATAATTTATGCAAATCATGAAGGCATCTATAAATAATTCAGGAAAAAGCTTCCCCATTCATTGGAATAAGTTTGTGCCCGGTAGCCTTCTTAAATCGCGGCCTTCTTATCAACAGCTTTTAAAAAATGGCGTGGAAATCGGCCGCCATGATCACAATAGGTCATAACATACACGTAATAAGTCATAATTTTCACGTAATAGGTCGCGACTTCCCCGTAATAAGTTGCGACATTTTGGCAATAGCTCAAAATATTCATGTAATTGGTGGTGATATCCACGTAATAGGTCATAATATACACGTAATAGGTTGTGATTTCCCCGTAATAAGTCGCGATATCCACGCAATAGNGGTCATAATATCCACGTAATAGGTCATGATTTCTCCGTAATAAGTCGCGATATCCACGCAACAGGTCAATAATATTCAAGCAATTGGTACTGATATCCCAACTCAGTGCATGAATTCACTGTCAATCTGGGACACGGAATGACGTACCTCATGAATTCAAGTGCTTGGAATGACATTTTAAACAAATTTTTGAATAAAATTACCTCCAAAAATTCCACCGTCAGTACGTATATAAAAGGACGGTGTTTCTTCACTAAAGGACAGTGTTCCCCTCTAATATCAACTTAAGGTCAATAACCATGGCAAAATGGCACGTAATTCTTCACTCCAATGAAATGACTTGCGTGTTAAATAAAATAGCATCCCAGATGGGATGTCTTAACATTGGCTGTGTTTAGCTTCGCAATGTTTAATTATGCATGCATGAAACAGGATGCCGCATGTATCTCCTATGAATCAACTTATAAATGATAAAAAGTTCACAATTAATGAATTAAGTTTATTATTAAAGATTACCGTGGAGCTCCCAAAACAGCCGCGCGAGGAACAATTATTGAATTTAGTTTTATTAAAGATTACCGTGGAGCTCCCACAACAGCCGCGCGAGGAATAATTATTGAATTTAGTTTTAATAAAGATTACCGTGGAGCTCCCAATACAGCCGCGCGAGGAACAATTATTGAATTTAGTTTTATTAAAGATTACCGTGGAGCTCCCAAAACAGCCGCGCGAGGAGCAATTATTGAATGAAGTTTAATTAAAGATTACCGTGGAGCTCCCAATACAGCCGCGCGAGGAACAATTATTGAATGAAGTTTAATTAAAGATTACCGTGGAGCTCGCAAAACAGCTGTGAAAGGACACACTAGAGGCCGCATCCGACCACCGTTACTCAAAGAGTTAACAACCTACAGACCACCGAACTGGGAAGGTCGAGGAGTTAGCTCGCATGTAATGTGCATTCCACGAAAGGTTCTTCAGTCTTTATTTTCTCGCAGAGGTGCTCGTGAAAATAAATATTTGAGAAGGATCATCTATCCACTTCTATAGTAGGTTCTTTCTGCAGGGCTAAAGTCAGGCAAACTCTGGGAGAAGAGTTATTATTAGAAGAGGTATTTTTGTAGCTCTGACGTTCAAGCATTCTCATCCTGCAAATGCACTGTCATTCGTTAAAAAGTTTGTGTTTTTCAATTTTTAGTTTATTGTTGTAAAAACGAGCCAGTAAACAATAGTTCTGTGAATCGATGATTTCAACTCATTATCTGATGCGATTCTCTAGCATATCGCAGGATTGAAAAAGAAAAAGTAATTTAATAATTTGAATAGGCTCATATCCCTGTAATTATAACTCTGTTAAATCATTACTCACAGCCTAATTCAAACGCGTGAGTCAAGTAAAAGCAACGTTTAAATACTAGCCTGTACACTAGCCTGTCTAAAGCTAGTATATTGTTTTTTGTTGCTACTTTTCTACAAATTACATCAAGCGTTAAGGAACGATTAATTATTGACGGCTCGATCGACTCCTTGCATTCCTTCAGCGCCAAGGCGACAGATTTCGTAATAGCGTCGACTGGGCCAAGTTCAGCCAGTACAACGACCGCCTTCCACGCAACTCAGCGTGCGTAAAGCAACCAATGGTTGAGGTCAGGCAAACGAAGCAACACTTCAAGCTAAGTTCACTTCAAGCTTATGTTTACACTGACCGCATGCACGACGACGACCTCGGATACTGAAACTGGTAGATCGGCGTTTTCTTCCAGTCGTTTTTATGCTAAGGATTTGGTGGCGCAAATGAAATGAAATATGCGAACATAACAGTAATAAAATTATGTTGGATCTATTATTTTACAAGATTAGTAAAGGTGGTGATGTGTAGAGAATTGCCGTTTAATTTTCACTGCAGGGAACGGTCATGCGTGTGGTGAATACTACTCATGGAGTCAACAAATGACATGCTTGTGAAGAAAGATATCATCTCGTTGTTGCTCCTTGTGCATATCGGATAAAATGAAATAATAAGATAATTTAATTAAGCTCAAGCACCATGCAATTTCTTTTGCGCTAGTTTTCACTACATAGGTCAGTATCCACGTCATTAGCCAAAATACGCTCAACGCCTTTCAAATTTAAGGTCGTNTTTGAAGATGAGGTAAGATCCACCGAATCAGCTGTACGAGAGAGTTTTGAAGGTGAGGTAAGATCCACCGACTCAGCTGTACGAGAAAATTTTGAAGATGAGATAAGATCCACCGAATCAGCTGTACGAGAGAGTTTTGAAGGTGAGGTAAGAGCCACCGAATCAGCTGTACGAGAGAGTTTTGAAGGTGATGTAAGATCCACCGACTCAGCTGTACGAGAAAGTTTTGAAGATGAGGTAAGATCCACCGAGTCAGCTGTACGAGAGAGTTTTGAAGATGAGGTAAGATCCACCGAGTCAGCTGTACGAGAGTTTTGAAAATGAGGTAAGAGCCACCTAGTCGGCTGTACGAGAGAGTTTTGAAGATGAGGTAAGATCCACAGAGTCAGCTGTACGAGAGAGTTTTGAAGATGAGGTAAGAGCCACCTAGTCGGCTGTACGAGAAAGTTTTGAAGATGAGGTAAGATCCACAGAGTCAGCTGCACGAGAGAGTTTTGAAGGTGAGGTAAGATCCACCTAGTCAGCTGTACGAGAAAGTTTTGAAGATGAGGTAAGAGCCACCACGTCAGCTGTACGAGAAAGTTTTGAAGATGAGGTAAGAGCCACCAAGTCAGCTGTACGAGAGAGTTTTGAAGATGAGGTAAGAGCCACCGAGTCAGCTGTACGAGAGAGTTTTGAAGATGAGGTAAGATCCACCAAGTCAGCTGTACGAGAGAGTTTTGAAGATGAGGTCTGCAATGATACTTATATGCAGACCAGGCTTGAGCCAGCAGCTAGGTCAATGCCGC
>NW_025946661.1:0-565 GCF_000764305.2 Hyalella azteca | reverse complement strand
TTGATTCACAAGGGATCCGGCCTTTGGAACCCAATTTTTCCATAGCTGACAATTGATTGAGATAGCTGCCGGACTTATTGCCTGGTCCGTAATTTACTAGGCATTTTAAGACTGAACATATGCTCTTGTATAGCTTCGTCTAGTCTGTTCTATCATTTTACTTGTTATGTCATCATTTCACTTGTTTTGTCATCATTTCACTTGTTTTGTCATCATTTCACTTGTTTTGTCATCATTTCACTTGTTTTGTAATCATTTCACTTGTTCTGTAATCATTTCACTTGTTCTGTCATTATTTCACTTGTTCTGTCATCATTTCACTTGTTATGTCATCATTTCACTTGTTCGGTAATCATTTCAATTGTTCTGTCATCATTTCACTTGTTCGGTAATTATTTCACTTGTTCTGTCATCATTTCACTTGTTCTGTAATCATTTCACTTGTTCTGTAATCATTTCACTTGTTCTGTAATCATTTCACTTGTTCTGTAATCATTTCAATTGTTCTGTAATCATTTCAATTGTTCTGTAATCATTTCAATTGTTCTGTAATCATTTCAATTGT
>NW_025946660.1:0-324 GCF_000764305.2 Hyalella azteca | reverse complement strand
CCTCAGTGTCATCCTAATGATCGTAGCCTGGATGTTGCACCATTAATACACCCCTGCATTTTGAAACTCAAAGTCATATTCATACTCCACAATAATACTTCAGTTTCATGCAGATTACTGCCGGGTGTATCATGGCACTTCGTATTCTAACCTCCTATACCTGCATTATGAAATAAGTTACCTCTTCATACCCAAGCTCAACGAAAACCTGGGGCCATACTTTAAAAATTCGCTTAGTGAACGTAAGTACTTACGCTCTATTTTCTTGTCTATGATTGGTGGATTTTGCTTGAAAGGCCGTCAATGATTGGCTGATGAACTTAC
>NW_025946659.1:1312-3557 GCF_000764305.2 Hyalella azteca | reverse complement strand
AAAACTTTCATTCAATGCAAACAAGCTAAATTTTTAATGTAAGGTGAATTCAATACAATATTATGACATATTCACAGACATGAAAAAAGTGTTCATGACCAGAGAACATAAAAGGCAAATAAGAACAGATACCAAAGATTGAATGTTAATTCAAATTGAGTAGAGGAAATTATTAACTAAAACTAACCTGCATTGTGATGATCTGTGCAATTATAAGAGGAGGATCCCAGACTTTGTATCGAAATGAACCTGACATTTTTATCTGTTTGTTATCCAGTCTTGGTGAACTTTTCTGGCAACTTGGCTAGAGGAGCCAGTTTCTGGCAACTCCTCAACCAGTTTCACTTTTCTAATCTTCCTTACTACAAGAATTAGGGGAAATTTATCAAGATATTATTGTAAACTGTTGGTGAGTAGGAAATTTTGAATTATTATACTGATGAAGACATTCTCAACATTACAGGCTTTGGCCCCCTACCAGCTGGCAGGACAGGCTTAGATTTTTGGAAACATTTTTCAGGAAATTAATTAAAAAATGACTTTGGCAGCACTTAAGAGTAATTATTTATATTTTGGAAAAAGAAACAATAAATTAGCAATATATATGGCAATATTTGACAGATTCCAGCATTGGTTAGGATTTGGAGACTTTATGCAAAAAATGTAGGCACGGGTCAAAGAAAATAGGATCTGGGGCACTATTACGGCAGTTCATGTTACTATTTACTACAGTAAAAATTATTAAAATATGACTTATAACATTACAAACACATTGACAAAGTAACTATAGATAAAGTGTTTATAAACAATTTGTTCTAAAACATTTATCTTTATTAACCACAGACAAATTGAGAAAATAACTTGTCTTATTTTAGCAAAACTTTAGATGAATTGGAGTGAACTTGACAAAACCATAGTTTGAAGTCTAGAATAGGACTGAAGAACATAAAAGACAAATACTTGTAAACTTTATACCAGTTTTTAGAAGCTTTGCATAGTTCTGTACTGCTTCTGCTCTTGATAACAGGAAGATATAATAAAATCATGATTACCAATTTGGAGTCAAAAACATCTCTGGGTGTAGACTCAAGGCATGAACTGAGAAGAAAAAATATTTTACAAGCATCTCATATTCAACTGATTGAGAACAATAATAAAAAATGAATGTTCCCATGATGACTCAAGGCACAGTGTTCATGTCATCATGTGAATGTAATAAATGTAAATATAGCTAGCTATAGACTATAGAATAGATACATGTGAATGAAACAGTGTCTGAAAAAATATTTGACCAGGGTGTGGATAAAGTATACTAGGTTAGTTAAAGTATATGTCAATGGTACATTTATCTATGGAACATATGTCAATGTCAATGAAAAGAAGACTGTACAAAGTGTACATAGAAAACATTCTGGACAGCAGAGAAATGGTATATGAGAAAAAAGTGGTGGGCTCTTTGTTCTTCAAATAATTCCAGTAACAGCAATTCAGCTCATCAGCTGCAGCTGCACACATCTCTTTATTAACTTCAATGCTTGCCAGAGCTCCAGTCTTCCAGTTTTTGATATTTCTGTACAAACTTTATTCACCATGTAATGAGTTTGACTCTGCTTGGTGCCTCATATTAAATTTAGAAGTGTTTTCACTAAGGCTTGAATAAAGTATCAACTACATTACTCAGCATTTACTAATAACTATTTAGTGTGCTCTTTACACATTTACAGTCTGGCCTAACTGGGTACATCTCAGGTAACCCTGACCTGAAAGATCAGAACTGCTAAGCCCATTTCAATATGTGGACTGGACATTACAATAATCATGATTTCACAAAGAGTCAAATAATAATGATAATATAGTGGTTTCAGCATTTATTAGGCCATAGGCCTGTTGACTGTCATCGATTCTTAACATCAATTTGACAAACCAGAGATTTTTTAGAATCAGTTCATTTTTAGTTTCCTCATTTAATCAAGATTTCAACCAATTTCTTATGTATGATAATGCTGGTATCTATGATACTTTGCTGGTCTACTTATCACACTCAAAAATAAAATACATAAAAAAAACTTTTCAAAAAACCACATTTTTCTTGTGGACTAAAAAAAAGGAAATAAATTATGGCTCGCCCCAAAAAACGTGTGTCGGGCAGATTTATGATCAAAGCGAAAAGCCCACAACACACAAATTTTTGAAATTTGATGGTGAACGTACAGCCCGACCCACGTTTTTTGGGGCGAGCCATAAT
>NW_025946659.1:0-486 GCF_000764305.2 Hyalella azteca | reverse complement strand
GGGCTAGGCTGCATGGAATAGAAATATTTTGGGGTTTAGCGTGTGGGTTACGACCATTGTTTTGGCGGCTTGCAGGTCATTGGCTTGCTGGTTTACATCCATGAAGGAATTTAGTCCCTGTGGCTTTCAGCAAGTAATCATGTTGGCTAATTTGCTCTGCAGCATGCTTGCGCACGGGTTGAAGTATGAAAATTATGCTGGTATTGGGCAATGCTGGGTTATTTCAGTCGTCCCGCCTGACGCAGTATGGCCGATGGCGCAGCATTGTCTGCAATACCAAAAAAAAATTTACATAACAAGGACAGAGTGCGCTGGAGCCTTGCAATGAATAAGAGGCCCGTCACCAAGACACCAACCCGTCTGTACGTATCTGACAGCTGTCTCATTACTCTCTTACTTACTTGGTTACTTGGTTAAGATGAGGCGCGTCACCGACTGAAGTATTGGCGCCCCCATTCAGCATCTTCGTGGATTACTAAATGTTGT
>NW_025946658.1:0-2628 GCF_000764305.2 Hyalella azteca | reverse complement strand
GGTCCACTGGCGAATCGTTAAAGTTATAAAAAATAAATATTTGAATTAATACTTGAATAATAGGGTTATGGTTGCCTCGCATTGCTGCTAACTAAAGTTTTGTAATGCGACGTTTCAGAATAATTTAGTTTCCGGTCGATCTGCCCACTTCTGCAAGGAATTTTGTCCTAATGATCAGTAAATATTAATAGCTGCTTTCTTCACTAATTAGCTCAATAGCTGAATAGGTTAAGAAATAGGTAAATTATATTAGTGAAGTACCAAAAACGTATAGCTGAGGTAGCTTTGCCTGAAGCTATGGATGCAGCAATCATTGACACGCCGTGGCTTCTGACTGTGAAGTGGATGCCGTTTTTAATGGTGATTAACGGCAATTTACTAGGCCAGAAAGCCTGTTCATATCGATGATTGCTCATTACTCGCAATTCGGTTACTTATTTTGATTGTAATTCCAGGGAAGCTGTACGCTATCTCTGTCTATGATCGGACCTGCGCGATCGCTGAACTACAGCTTGTCGGCTGCGGCCTGTTCACTTGCTCGCGGTGTAATAATGAAATTTTACTATATGTTTTAATTGATATTTTAGCAGGGACAAGTTTTTACTTCGAAACGAAAATGCTTGAGAATTAAAATTTTTCTTCATGACCCAATGACAATATCCGACGATACCGCCTCATGAGGGGGCAATTGCCTAATAAATCAAACCAAGTAATCTGACTTCATGCAGTCGTGCATCCATGCAGGGAACTGACCGGTCATTAGCTCGACTCCTTCGCTAGTGGCAATTTAACACTTCGCTTAGTAACGGGAGTGGTGGATGCATATTAAATTAATTTAATATCATATACACATATAGTAGACCTCAATTAGCTATCGACTCATATCCACCGAACACTTTTTTGAGGTCAAGAGTTTCTTGCAACTAATTGTATCCCAGACTGAACTATTCCTACCCCGCCGTCACAAATATCGCGCAGCTCAGTTCAGTTTCATGAATACACGAACAATATAATAGATTCATTCGATGAAGAATGAATAACAGTTAATTTTTCATGTATTTAGAAACTACCCACTTTAAATGGCAACACAAATTCAAGTTATTAGTGATAAGCAAATTCCTACATGAGGTCTGCGGCTTCGACGACTGCAGTGAGATTTTAGTGTAAAAGCATAACCGTTTATTCTTCCCTATGGAAGTTAGGGAAAATTATTTGCCAATAAAATATTGCCTAAAAAACAAGTTGCAGCCGACTTAATATATTTTTGAATAACTTTCTTACATCTTACAAACACCAATGCAATCGATTGAAAAGTTTGTCGCTTGGCAAAGGATTATTCCATATTATCTTCAACTGAATCACCATTACTTGACAATATCAATGATAAATATGAAGCGAATAAAGCTTGTGTTTGACTCACCAAACATATTTCCTACATAGCAGATCGTGGACGCTTACTGGTTACGTATGTGTAGAAAAAAATTATGAATGTAACTCAGTCATGAGCGTCACCATTCATACCGCAGAACTAAGGGTAGTCAGACCTTGATTTCCGCTCCTTGAAGAATTGCTTGGTTTGCTTGAATACTTGTGCTTGAATAGCATGAATGAATGTGAATTATTAAACGGTTGTGGTCGCTGTGAGTGGAACTAGCGGCGAAATGTTCCTGCTATAACCAAAATTCACCAAATACTAGCGGACAAATTTACATCTAATTCTTACTTTTTAGATAGAGTCGGAATAAGAGAACTCTGGTAGCGTCATGAAAAGGAAATATATTCATCCAATAGTAGAACAAAGTTTAGGTGGAATCTCGGTCAATTATATTCTTTCAGGATTTTAAATTAGCTCAGTTTCCTTATGGTTCTGCTCTCTGGAAGTTGATGCTTGCGACTGAGCTTCATTCGAGGAAGAAATTAGGAATTAGGATTCCATTCCAGGAAATTACGGATCCGTCAGACTCGTGTAAAGAATTATTATATTATAGCATATTCCCATGCTATAAAGCCACGACAGAAATATATAGAAATATCATGTGCATTTTGGGCAATTCAACTCTGAAAGTTCAACCTGAGAGGTACTCGACTATTTTACACCCGAGTTTTCTCTCCTCATATGAATTCAAACCTTCATCGCACGTCATCATTTATTTATATTAAACATTTGAAAATGCGAGTGTTATTCATGTTACTGAATAATAATATGTAAGAAATCTTTCATAACTTTTTCAAATTGTAGCAATTTATTTGATACATGCATTATCGCACTTAAAATTTTACTGCATCTGGTGGGCTAGAAGTGGACATTAAGCAGACAATACCTGTTTAATAATGACTAGATTTGCTTGAAATTCCAGGGTGACTCGACGTCAAAAACGTCGACAAACTCACAGCCCTTTATTATGTACTCGTAGTCATGATACTGAACTGAGCTGCGTAATAAAGTTTGTGACGGCGGGGGAGGAGACGAGAATAGGTAAGTTTGGGATACAATTGCCTCTGTAGGCTCGATATCTGCCAAGATATTCAGTAGTAGTGTATATGAATAAACGTCTATCACTCCAGTGTATGCTTGTTCTGAAATCGGTTTGATATTGTTTTTGAGACCCAGCACTGCGAAGCGCCTAG
>NW_025946657.1:0-915 GCF_000764305.2 Hyalella azteca | reverse complement strand
CCAAGCTGTGTACAAAATTAAAATTTGCTTAATTAAAAGCTTAATAGTTGTTAATTAAAACTTAAAAGCGTAATTAAGTAGTGTTCAATATTCATTAGTGTTCTAATTCAAAGCCGTGTTGTACCGGTATTCCAATACAGCTCACGGAATTCAAACACGTGGATGACGGCATTACGTATCAGTAGAATTTGAAGCGCGGACGGAATACACCTCACCACATGCCGAATATTGCCACACAGGCACACACAGTGACAGAATATAGGGATTTGGTAGGTTTCCATTCTAAAAGCTTTTAAATAAATATGGCAACATTTTGTGACGTTTCGTCATAGTGGCAAACCAGTGGTTTTTTAGAATCAGTTCATTTTTAATTTCCTCATTTACTCAAGATTTCAACAGATTTCTTATGTATGATGATTCTGGTATCCAAGATACTTTACTGGTCTACTTATAGGACTCAAAAATGAACTTTAGGAAGAGTCTAAAAAACTCTCTGCTCTGCCACTATGCGTTTCGTTGTTGCTGACACGTAGTGCAGTGCATAGTGGCAAACCAGAGCTTTTTTGGAATCAGTTCATTTTTAATTTTCCCAAAACTCAAGATTTAATCTAATTTCTTAAGTATGATAATGCTGGTATCTATGATACTTTACTGGTCTACTTATAGGACTCAAAAATGAACTTGAGGGAGAGTCTAAAAAACTCTCTGCTTTGTCACTATGGACTGCAGTGTTTTGAGAGTCACATAAAGCCAACAGAACTTGAGTAATGCATACGGTTATTTATTTATAGTTTTTCATTTCTCGATCCTTAATGGATCGAGACAGAATGTACCGCGTTTACCCTAGTTGTGGGCATATGGCTCATTTGGTGGCTTCTGCCCTACTTTCCAGTTTGTACTACACTCACAAGTCAC